>NC_060111.1:11056815-11059315 GCF_021155765.1 Diprion similis | reverse complement strand
TAGGTAGACCGAGCTGCCCAACGATCGTGGCGAGTGCATCGTGGCTAACGGTGTCAAACGCCTTAGCGACATCTAAGGTAGCCACGTGCAGCTCGCGACGCAGCGCGCGGGCCGTCCAAAGGATGGTGTCTAGGACGGCCGTGTTCTCCGCTGTTCCGTCGGCGGAGATGAATGCGCGCTGCCGATCGTCGGTGAGATTCGCGGCTCTTAGGCGGATGGAGAGGATGCGGTGCAGTTGTCGCACCACTACCGAACCGATCGAAATCGGCCGGTAGTCCCCAGGATTCTCCGGTACCTTCATCTTCGGAATGAAGATGGTCCGGCTTTCGAGGAGCTGTCGAGGAAACCCCCCCCTCAGCATGACGACGTTGTAGAGGAGCGCGCGGGTAGATGGTGATACCGCGCGCCACTGCCTCGCCGTAACCTTGTCCAGACCGGGGGACGACGACACGGGGACCATGATGGTTTCGACCTCCTCTATGGAGATCGGGTCCCACGTGTATCGTAGCTCGGGTTTTTCAGGTAAGATCCCAGAGGGACCAGGGTACTCCTTGGACGGATGCCCAAGGAGTTGGCCCCAGTGGACAGCCAACTCGTCGAGCGAGTGGCTTAACTTACTGGGGCCTCCCTCTAGGATCTCCCGAGCTACGTGTCGTCTGTTGTTCTTCCATCCGGTCTGGACTCTGGCATATTCGCGGCGACGCAGTGTCCTCCTTGACGGTGGCTTTCCACGCCTCTGACGGACTCGGTTAGCGGTCGGCTCCCGGCGCCCAGCTGCAGCGGCTTCCGGGGGGAAGACTACTCTCAGCCATGTTAAGATGGCTGAGTCAGTATCCTCCCCCCGCAGAGCATCATCAGCGATGTTCGCCAGATCGTTGGCGTGATGATGCTCCTCTTGCCGGGCCTTGGTCACCAAAACGTGAATGGCCCGGGCAAGGTCCTGCCCCCTGTTCGTCGGTGAAACCGGCGTCGGGGTGGGGGCAGGTGCCGCTGGGGTAGGTGTTGATACCCTAGCTGGTTCTGGGGCGGGTGAGGGCTCACGCGGCGATGGCAACGAGCGACTTCTGCGTCGGCGTGCTCTGGCAGGTGTCCCAGGGGGGTCCTGAGCCGCCTCGAGATCTCGTTGGGCGGCTGCGACGAGTAGGCGGTAGTCCGGCCGACGCCGGACCCCCTTGATCGCCTCCTGGGTCCTGCCAGGGACCAGGGCGAGGAGATGGAGATTCATGAATCTCACTCCTCGCCCGGCAGCCAACGCCTCCTCTCGTGCCATCAGGCGCAGCTCCTCATCCCGCCATCTTAGTTTGGCGCCGGGAAGCTCGATTTCCGCGTTTGCTTCCGCTGGGTGTTTGATCCTGCGATGAACTGCGAGTCCTCGCTTGGTGGCGAAGTCCTGCTCGCAGTCCTCGCAGGCATACCGCTCGGGTGCTTGGGTGGGTTCTGGGTTCGGTTCAATCAAATGTGCTGGTGCGGGGTCGTCCACTAACCCCGCAGCCACCTCCGGGGGACCGGCTAGCTCTCCCCGGGTACTTGTTTCAGCAGGCCCGCCGGGCTGAGGCACTCGGCGGGTTCTGCTTTTTAATCTTTTATTTTGCGGGCCTGCTGAAATAAAGTGGGGAGGGCTGGCAACCCCCCCCACCCTTGAAGCCCCCGCCGTTAATCGGCCGCCCGCCAGTGGCCGGTCGGTGGGCACGTGACAGCTCCCCGAAAGGAGCTGACTTTGGGCGGCCGACAGCCAACCGTCGTTAGCTAGGTGTGAACCGTCTGGCTCACACCCATTGCCCGACTCTCACCACGAGGAGGTGACGGTTGGCACATGGCCACAGGGCTAAAGGCGTTCACCCTGTGGACCTTAAGAGAGTCATAGTTACTCCCGCCGTTTACCCGCGCTTGCTTGAATTTCTTCACGTTGACATTCAGAGCACTGGGCAGAAATCACATTGCGTCAACACCCGCTAGGGCCATCGCAATGCTTTGTTTTAATTAGACAGTCGGATTCCCCCAGTCCGTGCCAGTTCTGAGCTGACCGTTGAATGGCGGCCGAAGAGGACGACGGCAACGGCGAACCGCCGCCGAAGCCTCGCAGCAAGGAAGATCCGCGGGAGGCCAAGGCACGGGACCGAGCTCGGATCCGGTATAACCATCACCTCGCCCAGGCCCGGCACGTCAGCCAAACCCGCTTCCCGACCAAGCCCGACACGCCCCGATCCTCAGAGCCAATCCTTATTCCGAAGTTACGGATCCAATTTGCCGACTTCCCTTACCTACATTAGTCTATCGACTAGAGGCTCTTCACCTTGGAGACCTGCTGCGGATATGGGTACGAACCGGCGCGAGACCTCCACGTGGCCCTCTCCTGGATTTTCAAGGTCCGAGGGGAAGATCCGGACACCGCCGCAACTGCGGTGCTCTTCGCGTTCCAAACCCTATCTCCCTGCTAGAGGATTCCAGGGAACTCGAACGCTTATACAGAAAAGAAAACTCTTTCCGGATCTCCCGACGG
>NC_060111.1:11044315-11046815 GCF_021155765.1 Diprion similis | reverse complement strand
TTGGCTTTGTGTGGGTACACTCCCCAAGTATATGCCCCAGGGTCTCTGGCTTGTTCCTGCATCGTCTGCAGGTCACCTCAATGTTTTTGTGCGCCCTGGCCATTGCGACTTTAGTGCCGTATGTGTTCGTACGCAATTTTATCGCGTCCACAAAGCGTGATGCACTTAGAATTTCGGGGTGCGATAGCCACTTATTCCCGATTTTGTCACCCCTGAAGTCGTCAACTCCATGTCCTTGTGAGGTCTTCATAGCCCACATTTTACTTTCAGCCTTTTTGGCCTTTATCTTGGCTGTCTCAACCTCCTCAAGGCTTACTGGCCATTGAAGACCCAAACTATTGGCGGCATCGGTCATTTTGCGCCCATTTCTTTCCGCCACAGCTCTTACTAAGGCGTCTTCAGAGAGTCTCATATTGACTCCACTCTTAACTATAGCATGCGTGATGATGCGTTCAAATCTTGGCAGGCCTAAGCCTCCGTCTTTGCGAGCCGTGTAAAAGAAGCCTGTGGCGGTCGATACCTGCAGGTGAAGGATTTCTTTAACCTGTTGACGGATCTCACTATCCAAAAGCTTAAGGGTGCCTTTGCACGCCATTTGAGCTGTCAGTTCGAAGATGTATCGTGGAAAAATGTACACTCGTAGCAGGTCAATTTTCTGCCACGGTTTAAGGTACATTCGTCTGACGTTCTTTATCGTGTCCGTCACCGTTTTCACCTCAAAACCTTTCAGTAGTCCCCTCCACGGACTAAATTTCGCACCGAGGTATTTGACCATCTCACCCGGGTCAACTCCTGCAATAACCTCGTCACTAGCGCTCAGTGTCGGGTCTTTAGTGTACCACGATTTGCGCGTGGATACTATCTCGAAGGCTTGACACTTTGGGGCCGATAAATGCATGCCCATTCTGAGTAGCTCTTCGAATACTACGTTTATTTGTTTCTGGGCCTCCTGTCGGTCCTTGCCGATCAGTGCCAAATCATCTGCGAAAGCCAGTACCGTAAGGTTCTGTTCGCCCATCTGGATACCCTGGGTAGTTCCCTCTAGCTTCCTTAGGACTCTATCCAACACCAGGTTGAAAAGCAGAGGTGATAAGGGATCACCTTGTTTGACTCCCCTCCGGAGTTTGATATCCAGGGATGCATTTCCCGCCACCTTGATCTTGGTGGTACAATTTTCGTACATCTTGTCAACTAAGTTGACCAGTGTTTTCGGGACCCTTTGTGTGACCAGACTTTCATGAATGGCCCAGTGTGGTACTGTGTCGAATGCCTTCGCAATGTCAACTATGACGACTGTTCCACCCGACACCGCCTTCATATGCTCAAGTGCCTCATTGAGCAGCTGTATATTTTGGCGACACCCGTCCTCTCTAGTGAAGCCTTTTTGTCTTGGGCATAACTGAACTATCTCTCGTAGTTTACTGTCCAGTATGCCAGTGAAGATTCTGACCAATAACGAACTGATCGTAATTGGCCTCCAGTTTTTAACGCTGGTTTGATCCTTCCCTGGCTTGGGTATCAACGTTGTTCTGTTGATGCCCCAAGACTCCGGGAATATCTCTTCCACTATCATAATATTATACAGTACAGCCAGCATCTCTGCGGTGCCTGTCTTGGAAAGGTGCCCTTTCCTGATCATATCTGGCCCAGCTGCCGATCGGTTGTTCACCCGTTTTATTTTCGCTTTGATCTCAGCGATCGTAATAGGGCGAATGGTCTCACCCATCTGTCTAGGTGTATACCCAGATAAAGTAGGGATTGCTGGGCCAGGTGTACCCCACAGCTCTTCATATACTGGCCGTACTTCCGCCATGATCGGTGGCTCGTTTCTTTTAATGAGATCCCCCAGGTCACCCATTACGGCTGCTGTCGCAAGCCTTTGGGGGCATTTATCAAACAAGGCTTGGCATTTCGCGTAGCCGAGTTTTTTCTTTTGGCTGTAATTTAGGGGACCCGGGTTTCGTTTCTCTTTTCTCCCTTGTTCAGGCCTCCTGCTCAGGCTCCTTTCATTGACCTGCTGTATGGGTTTATCGCTTCGCCCTATCAGCACTGTCGTCAAATTTGCCACACCTGTTTCGATCAATGCCCTGATGCTGGTTGTCTCATGGGCCTGATTCAGTGCCGCCTGCTTGAGCCGTTCCGCCTGCTCCTTGAGTGGTCCATCCGGCAATTTTATCGAGCTAATATATGCTCTAAAGGCTTCCTTCCACTCATTGGTTTCGGGAGCCTCCCCAATTGCTCTTTGGGTTAGTGAATCTTCATGTTCACTTACATTGTCGCTTTGCTCACTGGCAAGCTGATCTGCGGCCCTTTCTTCCTCCCCATCTGATCCTTCACTTGGGTCGGACTGCAGCCGTCTCCTTGCAGCATTGGCTAAATCGCAACGCTTCGAGCTGATTTGCTTTGCCGTTTTGCCTGGGAAGTGGGGTTGCATCATTTTGTTAATGAGGCGCTCCCCTCTGAACCTTTGCTCAAGGATGGTCAGCAGCTTGACCTCATC